>NC_053165.1:5710945-5733445 GCF_016835505.1 Polypterus senegalus | reverse complement strand
CACCAGCCTGCACAGTGGTAACAAGGCATGATGGATCCATGTTCTCATTCTGTTTACGCCAAATTCTGACTCTACCATTTGAATGTCTCAACAGAAATCGAGACTCATCAGACCAGGCAACATTTTTCCAGTCTTCAACTGCCCAATTTTGGTGAGCTTGTGCAAATTGTAGCCTCTTTTTCCTATTTGTAATGGAGATGAGTGGTTCCCGGTGGGGTCTTCTGCTGTTGTAGCCCATCCTCCTCAAGGTTATGCATGTGTGGCTTCACAAATGCTTTACTGCATACCTCGGTTGTAACGAGTGGTTATTTCAGTCAAAGTTGCTCTTCTATCAGCTTGAATCAGTCGGCCCATTCTCCTCTGACCTCTAGCATCAACATGGCATTTTCGCCCACTGGACTGCCACATACTGGATGTTTTTCCCTTTTCACACCATTCTTTGTAAACCCTAGAAATGGTTGTGCGTGAAAATCCCAGTAACTGAGCAGATTGTGAAATACTTGGACTGGCCCGTCTGGCACCAACAACCATGCCACGCTCAAAATTGCTTAAATCACCTTAATTTCCCATTCTGACATTCAGTTTGGAGTTCATGAGATTGTCTTGACCAGGACCACACCCCTAAATGCATTAAAGCAACTGCTATGTGATTGGTTGATTAGATAATTGCATTAATGAGAAATTGAACAGGTGTTCCTAATAATCCTTTAGGTGAGTGTATGTATATATATATATATATATATATATATATATATATATATATATATATATATATATACACATATATGTAGACTTAAACCGATTATGACCGCAGCAATCCAAGCTGTGAGAAAACACTAAAAAGGAGGCGTGTCAGACGTCGTGGTACATTTTCTGATGCAGCTAGACGAAAACAACTTTGTGACGCTGCCGCCAAATACACAAAACAATTACTTTGACAATCATGTTACGTTATTTTTAAAATGTTTCCTTTTCTTTTTCATAACTTCTTTAACACACTACTTCTCCGCTGCGAAGCGCGGGTATTTTGCTAGTATATGTATACACACACACACACTATATATATATATATATATATATATATATATATATATATATATATATATATATATATATATATATATATATATATATATATATATACTCTCAGCAAAAAAAGAAACGCCCCTTTTTCAGGACTGTGTATTTCAACAATAATGTTTTAAAAATCCAAATAACTTTACAGATCTTCATTGTAAAGGGTTTAAACAATGTTTTCCATGCATGTTCATTTAACCATAATCAATTAATTAACATGCACCTGTGGAATGGTCGTTAAGACCTTAACAGCTTTCAGAAAGTAGGCATTTAAGGTCACAGTTCTAAAAACGCAGGACACTAATGAGACTTGCCTACCGACTGTGAAAAACACCCAAAGAAAGATGCCCAGGGTCCCTGCTCATCTGCGTGAATGTGCATTAGGCATGCTGCAGGGAGGCATGAGGACTGCTGATGTTGGTAGGGCAATAAATTGCCATGTCTGCACTGTGAGACGCCTATGACAACGCTACAGGGAGACAGGAAGGACAGCTGATCATCCTCGCAGTAGAAGACCACGTGTAACAACACCTGCACAGGATCGGTACATCCGAATATCACACCTGCGTGACAGGTACAGGATGGCCACAACAACTGCCCGATTCACACCAGGAACACACAATCCCTCCATCAGAGCTCACACTGTCCGCAATAGGCTGAGAGAGGCTGGACTGAGGGCTTGTAGGCCTGTTGTCCTTAGCAGACATCACCAGCAACAACGCCGCCTATGGGCACAAACCCACCTTCGCTGGACCAGACAGGAGTGGCAAAAAGTGCTCTTCACTAATGAGTCACGGTTTTGTCTCACCAGGGGTGATGGACGGATTCGTGTTTATCGTCTAAGGAATGAGCGTTACACCGAGGCCTGTACCCTGGAGCGGGATCGATTTGGATCGTTGGCTAGGGCCATTCCCCCCTGAAATGTCCAGAAACTTGCAGGTGCCTTGGTGGAAGAGTGGGGTAACATCTCACAGCAAGAACTGACAAATCTGGTCCAGTCCATGAGGAGGAGATGCACTGCAGTACTTCAAGCAGCTGGTGGCCACACCACATACTGACTGGTACTTTTGACTTTGAGCCTCCCTTCATTCAGGGACACATTGTGAAACATTTTTAGTTTATGTCTTATGGTGTTGACTCTTTTAGTGTTCATACAAATATTTACACATTAAGTTTACTGAAAGTAAAAACAGTTGAAAGTCAGAGGACGTTTCTTTTTGCTGAGTATATATATATATATATATATATATATATATATATATATACACATATACACACTGTCTCAGTATATCATTTTTTGCATATTGAGCAGCACTAGATGTATATAGTCAGAGGTGTCACTAGCATACTTTATGACACCATAATAAAGATAAATTCAAATGGAGTTGCAGGCCATGTATTGTGTGGGAGTTAACAGATAAAATATATGCTTTTCTAGGCGTTTTAAGTGCTGCTGTAGCACTTAGGAGCTCATCATTACATCACAAAAATACTATAGGTATATATGTAGAAACAGAACACAACGGGCAGCATATATGAAACACAAAAATGTTACATGGAAACTGAGCTTTAGACTGTGAATTTTGTACCCATGTATAGGTCCTAATAACATTTACTGTAGTGATCAGTTAATCAATAAAATACTACACAGATATTCCAGCTGAGAACACCCGCACAGCAGTCACTTTGTAGGCATTTCCTTATTAAGAAAGGACACAACTGAATTTCCTAATATAATGGACTTTAAAAGGTATCCATATATGGGTATATGCCTGTTTTGCATCCACTGATGTCTTCCGTAATACATTTTATAAACATGTGGCACTATTTCTATTTTCTAAGAGCTGAAAATAATACTTCAGAATGCCCGTCAGACACAATTTAAAAACAAAGTAAAAAGGCAGACATGTCCATGCCAAGGTCACTGTTATTAAATAATCAGATCTAATGGTAGCACAATACACACTCAGAGTCATAAATAGCTGCCATCCATGACGGAGTAGAAAAGCTAGGCATTTGTGGGAGGTTAACTGGTAGATTTGGAACTTTAGGGAGATTCACATTTGGTAGATTCACATTGGGCAGATTACTTGTTAAACTCCTGTGGAAGAAAGAAAGAGACAGAAAGAAAATACCATAACAGTGGTAATGCAGATGTGATAGAAGCAATGTGACACTTAACCAACTTGGCAAAAGGCACAGCAACACAAACAAAGAGGTAGGAGGCATTTGAAATTTTGAACAAAGAATGGAAGAATGAAGGTCAACATTTGCAGTGGATACTTGAATGGTGAAGGGAAGGGAAAGCAAACAAATATATAAATAAACAAAAAAAGAAAATAGTCTCTTCTATAAAACTTGAAACACTGCAATCTTTTAAAGAGATAAGAAACAAATACAGTTTGGTGCCATTCTGGTTACACTTACAGTTTCAGATGACTTTTCAAAGCATAAACTATGGAGATTTGTTTAAAGAAATAAAATAAAGATGAGTTGAAATAAGAACAATGGAATGTATTGTAGCTCTATAACATTCTGAATATCCTGCACAGAAACAAAAAAGTTTAAAAGCTTTGTAAAGCTGACAGTGACATTTATTTTACAAATGTCACACAATTCAATTGATCTACCTTGAAGAATACAGCTGACTCATTCCTCAAAATGCTACAAAAACATTCTGTATTAGCATTGCTTTAGAAAAGCCTGGATTAAATTCACTAGAAAATCCAAATGCACTTATTGCAGTTGTGCTTAATGTTATTTTTTTGTCACTTACCTCTGTTCTCTAGGGTAGAAATAGTGGCATCTGTGAATTGTGGAGTGCAAGCATCATTGCTAGCAAAAAAAAAAGCGTGTATAGCTCAAGGAAAAACGAGAGCTTATTTACAGCGTGAAATGCCTGGCTAACCCGTGCTTTATAGGCCAGCACATTTACATACGTTTTGCTCAGCAACATGGCAAGAAAGTAGGTCATATTGTAACCATCTAACTTCTTGCATGACAAACTCAATATTTATTGTCTTGGGCAATAAAGAGCTGACATCCAAATGTGCACTATGATCTTCATATACAGTATATTTTTAATTTAGGGGATTTAATATAATTACTTGTGCAATGTCACCATATCATAGTAAAGAGCTAAATTGGCAGACACACATTGAATTGTAGAAGTAACCCCACTTTTCATAATAGTAAAGATGATAATAAAATATTCATCTTTTTTTTTTACTCTGTTCATCTGTCAGTTTAATATTATATATTATATTAAGAAGGATCACAGGGTGTCACACAACAAAATCAAGAAGCACTCTATACTTTGTAATTTAAACAAAGGAACATAATCATTGTTTGCAAGAACATTGGTTTCCAAATTTTTCTGGCAACAAACTTGTCTTTATATATCCAAGAAAACATTCACACTATAGCCAACCTCATCTTAAATTATCATCTAATCAGCTTATTAAAATTTAAGTTATAAATGTTATTATGTATCACTAAAAGTGTAAACCATAATCACTTTAGATTAATAATCACTGAATACAAAACAATTTTAAAGTGAAAGATTTAACAATGAAGCACAAATTCTTTCGACAGTTCATTAGATTCCCTAGCTACACTGCTCCCGTTTTATTGAGGCAGAAGAACAAAGACAAGAAAGGAAAATATTTCATCCACAATTGATCAAACTCAGTTTTCAAAAATAACCCAAACTGCATATGATTTTAAGCGCTGCTTCTTGCATTTAATCTGCATTAGGGCAAGCAACAAACAGTTTGCCAATTAATCAGTTAATTAATCAGACTCTAAACCAATCAATCAGGTGGTTAAACAGTACGTCAATCAAGCATTGTACACCAGTCAATAAGAGACAATCAATCAATCAATTATTCACTCAATAAACAGACAATCGATCATTTAGGCAGGAGGTTTAGCAATTAGTTAATCAAGCAGTCATTGCTCAAACAATTAAGTTACCAATTTAGAAAACTAACTAAAATAGAATCAATTGATAACTTATTGCTTATTACTAAATTTTGCTTTTTTCAGTCACAGACATTTCATAGTTTTAATGTGTCTTTATGTCTTTATTTGAGAACCAATGTTCTATTACCAATATGATTAGTACCACAGTCTGTTACTTTTATTTATTTTGGGTGTGTGAACCAGATCAGAATTAAAAAGAAAAGCAAACAAGATAAAAACCACCAGCTAATTTTGCTTACCCTGAAAAGACATTTTGAAATTGAGAATCAATCCAACAAAGTGTTGTAATCTTGAGGCACCCCTTTCCCCCAGAACACAAAACTAAGGAACTTTCAGTTCAGGTATATGTACAGCACAGCACTTAAGCTTGTGCAGCCAAAAATCCCTCTGTGTTTACTTTTATTTATGTCAACAATATCCTGCTGACATCAGGGGTCCAGTTATTTCTTAAATGTAAAATTCTGAAGACGTACTAAAATTCTTGTCTGAATTCAAGTTGTGTTTGAACACAAACTGAACATGATGTCTTCGTGTTTACCAATATTAAGGCATTCAAGGGGTCTAAATCATTGACTATTGAGCACTGACACTAATAAGATGTCTCTGTCTATGTAGGTAGCTCTATCTTCTATGTTTCCTGTCTTTACTTTCTAACCAGTGGTCTCCAAATGCAATCTGTATCAAAGAAAGTTCTCTTACTTTACAGGCTCCCACGATTCCCGCTCAAAGCCCCTATGAATTGATTGCGCAATTGAAGACTCCATCAGGTCGACATATCTAACCACAAGTGGAGCAAAGAGATCTTGAAGATGTTTGTGGAACTTTCCATTGCACAAATTATCTGTAAGAAGATAAGAAAGATATTCACAGTGAGAACATTTTCTTTTAGCTAAAGATTCACCAACATTTTATTATTCTGCTGTGGGCTACGTTCCTAACTTCTATGTGGATTCGTATCCTCACTCTTCTTAGGTAATGACAACATTGCAATCATTCCCTGGGTAAAAGTAAAGTCACTGATAAATATGAACCCTCATCTAGCTAACTGAAGGTGGCCATTTTTATTTCAACAATGTAAATGAGCATGGACAGCCCAGGATATGTTGTGATAAACTCAGGGCGTCAGTGAGCCCCAAAACCCAACATGATCACAAAAACACAGTCCTTTATCAAAAATAAACTAAGGTTTTATTTAAATACCTCCGAAAATATTACCAATACACACAAAAACACTGGTCTTTTTCTCTCCGCAATATGTTCTCTCACCACTGCACTGCCCTCCTCCAGTCAAGTGTTGCCTTACAACCACCCAGCTCCGACTCATCTGAGTAAGGGAGTGTGGTCCCTTTTATTACAGACCTGGAAGTACTTCTGGTGCCAGGGTGATTGCCTTCCGTGTCACACTGAAGTACATTATTTGAGTAGGGAGATTGTTTCCTTGGAACACCCTCTTGCGGCACCCTGTAAACCCAGCAGGGCTGCCCTGCCTGACTACATTTCCCAGCATGCCCTGCTAGCTTTCCACTGAGTGGGGATATCCGGGACAGCTGCCATCTAGCGTGCTGGGGGAATGACAGTTCCTTAGCGATCTCTCTGCTTTTGTAGGGGCTGTCTGTCCATTTCTTCCTTCTGGGTCTGCTTCCTTTACTGGCCGGGATGTCAGTCCAGCCAGTGTGGCATCTAAAATGTCCATGTGACTCCCTAAGGATGCTTTGGTGAGACAATAGTGAATGGATAACTCAGCATTATGCACAGGTAACCCACACAAAACAAAATCAAAATTGCAAACTTATGACTTTTCTTTTTTAATTATTAATCAGTGGTAGAAAAATATGACTTTGTATGTCTGTCAAGTTTATTTTATTTTGCTGTAGATTTCCAAATGCAGTACTTAACCAAAAAAAAAAAAAATCTACAAAAGGTAACAGATTTTGAGTATAGCTGATTACTGCATGTCAGACTACCAGGATTTTATTTTATACAGGCGAAACACATGTAAAAAATGAAATATTATCTACTGTATGTTTTATCAGTTAGTCAAACAGTGAGCTGCCTTATTTGTATACTAATAATGCCACTGTACTTAATAAAGGTAGCACCCTCACTGACTATATGCATTCGAGCAAAAGCAAAGCCTACTGCAGGAGGTAGTACAAAATGATATTACTATTCTGAAAGTGAGCAGCAATAAAGCATTCTAGGCTAAAGGAATGTTTCTTGGGCTCAGCTGGTTTATTTCTTATTTTTGTCTCAGAGGGAGGCATGGAGAGTGCAAAGTTCTGAAAGCAATCATTATATTAAGATCATTGGAAATAGACTGATAACTAACAGCAGACAGTTTGGATTCAGTTGATCATTTGGCAAAGCAACCCCCCAAACACTCTGTTTATAAAATGAAGCTGGCAAGTTTTCCACTATATGTCACAAAATGTTCACTAACAAATGGGTAAATAGATTAACAAAAGAGAAAAGATGTCTCGCCATTCAGTACTGTGTAAGGTTTGAAATTATTAAATTTTTGATTTTCTTTTAAATTTTCTTGATTTTAAATGCTCATTCTGTACCAATAAACAGACAGGGAACTGGTATTTAAATATATTACAAAATTCTATCTGATCATTTTTTGTTAGCAATTTGGGTGGCACTGCTGTTTTTAGTGAGCTCTGTAATATCACCAACCAACTGCTACTAATTAAAATGTATAGAAACCTGTTTAAAGCTTGTCAATTCTCAAAAAGAATTTGCAAAACCTGCTGTGATTAGTCAGTCCCTTGGGGGGGCTCATTGAACACTGCCCTGCAATTGGCTGGACAAGATAACCGGTTTTAGTGACTCACACTCACATTGTTAAAGTATCTTCCACCAGCTGTACCCTGGGCCGTGTCTAAATCAAGCTCATTATTTCCTGAACATCAAGCACCTGGAGTCTTAGACAAATCAGTCTGTCATTTAGGCCACTAGCAGTGATACAGTGTATATCAGCTTTCAATATTATCTGCTCCAAATATATTCAAGAGCCGCAAACACCTTTAGCTTTTGTAAAAAATATACTACATATATAAACAATTTAAGAGTAAACCCAATACACAAAAATGTCATGTATGTATATAGATATACTGTATATAAGATATACCTGTATCTATCTACACACAAACACACACACACATATTATATATATATATATATATATATATATATATAGTGGTGTGAAAAACTATTTGCCCCCTTCCTGATATTCTTTTGCATGTTTGTCACACAAAATGTTTCTGATCATCAAACACATTTAACCATTAGTCAAATATAACACAAGTAAACACAAAATGCAGTTTTTAAATGACAGTTTTTATTATTTAGGGAGAAAAAAAATCCAAACCTACATGGCCCTGTGTGAAAAAGTAATTGCCCCCTGAACCTAATAACTGGTTGGGCCACCCTTAGCAACAATAACTGCAATCAAGCGTTTGCGATAACTTGCATAGATTCTTTTACAGCGCTCTGGAAGAATTTTGGCCCACTCATCTTTGCAGAATTGTTGTAATTCAGCTTTATTTGAGGGTTTTCTAGCATGAACCACCTTTTTAAGATCATGCCATGGCATCTCAATTGGATTGAGGTTAGGACTTTGACTAGGCCACTCCAAAGTCTTCATTTTGTTTTTCTTCAGCCATTCAGAGGTGGATTTGCTGGTGTATTTTGGGTCATTGTCCTGCTGCAGCACCCAAGATTGCTTCAGCTTGAGTTGACGAACAGATGGCCGGACATTCTCCTTCAGGATTTTTTGGTAGACAGTAGAATTCATGGTTCCATCTATCACAGCAAGCCTTCCAGGTCCTGAAGCAGCAAAAGAACCCCAGACCATCACACTACCACCACCATATTTTACTGTTGGTATGATGTTCTTTTTCTGAAATTCTGTGTTCCTTTTACGCCAGATGTAACGGGACATTTGCCTTCCAAAAAGTTCAACTTTTGTCTCATCAGTCCACAAAAGTATTTTCTCAAAAGTCTTGGCGATCATTTAGATGTTTCTTAGCAAAATTGAGACGAGCCCTAATGTTCTTTTTGCTTAACAGTGGTTTGCGTCTTGGAAATCTGCCATGCAGGCCGTTTTTGCCCAGTCTCTTTCTTATGGTGGAGTCGTGAACACTGACCTTAATTGAGGCAAGTGAGGCCTGCAGTTCTTTAGACGTTGTCCTGGGGTCTTTTGTGACCTCTCGGATGAGTTGTCTCTGTGCTCTTGGGGTAATTTTGGTTGGCTGGCCACTCCTGGGAAGGTTTACCACTGTTCCATGTTTTTGCCATTTGTGGATAATGGCTCTCACTGTGGTTCGCTGGAGTCCCAGAGCTTTAGAAATGGCTTTATAACCTTTACCAGACTGATAGATCTCAATTACTTCTGTTCTCATTTGTTCCTGAATTTCTTTGGATCTTGGCATGATGTCTAGCTTTTGAGGTGCTTTTGGTCTACTTCTCTGTGTCAAGCAGCTCCTATTTAAGTGATTTCTTGATTGAAACAGGTGTGGCAGTAATCAGGCCTGGGGGTGGCTACGGAAATTGAACTCAGGTGTGATACACCACAGTTAGGTTATTTTTAACAAGGGGCAATTACTTTTTCACACAGGGCCATGTAGGTTTGGATTTTTTCTCCCTAAATAATAAAACCATCATTTAAAAACTGCATTTTGTGTTTACTTGTGTTATATTTGACTAATGGTTAAATGTGTTTGATGATCAGAAACATTTTGTGTGACAAACATGCAAAAGAATAAGAAATCAGGAAGGGGCAAATAGTTTTTCACACCACTGTGTATATATATATATATATATATATATATATATATATATATATATATATATATATATATATACACACACACACATATATACATATAAACATACAGTATACACATATATATATATATATATATACATACATATATATATATATATATATATATATTATATATATATATATATATATATATATATATATATATATATATATATATATATATATATATATATATATATATATATATATATATATATATATATATATATATATATATATATATATATATACACACACACACATATACTAGACATTAAGCCTGTTAAAATAACGGGTGCTAGAACAGTCTATATTAAATGGCAAGGGACCTTCACCTCATTCTGTTTCTTGTCTTAATTTTTTTTTTGTCAAAAATATTTTTGCAAGAAGACTAAAGTAAAATAATAATAAAAAATAAAATAGAAACGTATATGACAACACAGTAAGTATAATTAATATTGTCTTAGTGTAAAACTTAGTGTAACAATCTGTAGGACACAATATCTGAAGAAGATATTTAGGAAAAATCTTCAATTTTTTTACCTCATGAAATGTTTCTATAAAATTTCATTACAGACATTTCTCATAAATATTCTGTCTGAGTTTGGCAACAGTTTGCCTTGATAAGGACCATCTACAACCTTGACAACATCTGGAAAACTTCCAACTCTTGATAAGGCAATATATAACTGACCGTGGCTGAATACTGGTTCTAGCAAGTAAATGGCAACTTTTTCTAAGGTTTGCTCTTCTGAGTCTCTCTTTTAGCGTTTTACTGAAGGTCATGTTCATTTTCTTCGATCGATCTATTTGCTCGTATTTTTCTTTGTCTTTCAGCCTTTCTTGTGTTGATGTTTACTTGTTGAGCTGACCGTTCTTCCAGAAGATGTTGCTTATATAGGATTTGATTGTCCGTTTCTTTTGTCCTACTTGACGTGTCCTTTTTTTAGGGTGGCATGTTGTTAGTAGATAAGTCTGTAATATTTTCTCTTACAGTAATACTGGCTTGTATGTGGCTGCAATATGAGTCACTATATTGTGTGTCTTTAATTTTCTCTCGCAGTAATACTGGTTTTTATTTCCGCAAAATGCCTGTAATTTTCTCTGACAGTAATACTGCCTTTGTTGTCTGTAATATGACTTTAATTTTCTGTCACAACATTGGGCAATCAGCAGAGTGTCCCCAGCAACTGATTTAATGTGTGGTGTGTAGCTGATAATCGGGCCCGTGGCGTCTCCCTAGCAAGTACTGTTTAGTTCCCCAGCAAGTATTTTGATCTGTGCTGGCGTGCAGCTGATTATTGTATGTGCGGCGTCTCCCCAGCAATGGATTTTATGTGCGCCGCCGCAACTACCCAATTGGCACTCTCCCCAGCAATGTTATCCTTTATTTCTTATCATGCGCAGCCGTGGCGAGGCCATTCACTGTGTGCCCAGCTTCCAGTGTTTGTGCGTCCACTGTGCCGTGCGCATGGGCGGGTCACCAGAAGACACACACACACACACACACGGACACCTGGACGCACACAGGGGTTTTATTAAACAGGGTACATATATCTACATATATCTAATATATCTTTTCAAGTTCTATTTAGTTGAACAAATATCTTTGGTTGGAATGTAAGGCGAATTTACTCTTTACATTTGTATGGTGAAGAAAAATTTATGCAATAATGCCTACATTTAACTTACATTCCTACCAAAGATATTTCTGTCGACTAAATAAAAATTCCTTCTATTTAAAATTTAAATAGAACTTGAACATATATGATAGTTCATAACATCCACGCAGACTTGCACGTAAGAGCGGGAGTCATCCGTTTTAACAAACAACGTATTGCACTGATACGAAATAGCCTGCCCAGTAAACCGCAACACCGCCGGGAACACCGGCACACCGTGTCTACTAAACACTAAGAAACACTAAAGGAAAAAATACTATTCAGTAAGTACCACGTCTAGTAAACAGTAAATCAATAAAGGAGAGAGAGGACTAAACACTAAGGAAAAAGAACGGCAAGACCACGTCAGCTGCGGAGCTCAGCTCAGAGCGAAATGAAGGGAATGAAATGACGTGAATGGGAGGGAAGATAATCACGTGACTCCCCCACCCGCCTTCACTCTCCGTCCCTCCACAAACACAGTCTCTCGGATCCCAACTCTCCTTTATATGTATAGATATGTAGATATGTATGTATATGTATATATATATATATATATATATATATATATATATATATATATATATATATATGTTATATATATATATATATATATATATATATACTGCTCAAAAGAATTAAAGGAACACTTTTTAATCAGAGTATAGCATCAAGTCAATGAAACTTATGAGATATTAATCTGGTCAGTTAAGTAGCAGAGGGGTTGTTAATCAGTTTCAGCTGCTGTGGTGTTAATAAAATTAACAACAGATGCACTAGAGGGGCAACAATGAGATGACCCCAAAACAGGAATGGTTTAACAGGTGGAGGCCACTGACATTTTCCTCCTCATCTTTTCTGACTGTTTCTTCACTAGTTTTGCATTTGGCTACAGTCAGTGTCACTACTGGTAGCATGAGGTGATACCTGGACCCTACAGAGGTTGCACAGGTAGTCCAACTTCTCCAGGATGGCACATCAATACGTGTCATTGCCAGAAGGTTTGCTGTGTCTCCCTACACAGTCTCAAGGGCATGGAGGAGATTCTAGGAGACAAGCAGTTACTTTAGGAGAGCTGGAGAGGGCCATAGAAGGTCCATAACCCATCAGCAGGACCAGTATCTGCTCCTTTGGGCAAGGAGGAACAGGATGAGCACTGCCAGAGCCCTACAAAATGACCTCCAGCAGGCCACTGGTGTGAATGTCTCTGACCAAACAACCAGAAAGACTTCATGAGGGTGACCCAAGGGCCCCATGTCCTCTAATGGGCCCTGAGCTCACTGCCCAGCAGCATGCAGCTCGATTGGCATTCGCCATAGAATACCAGAATTGGCAGATGCACCACTGGTGCCCTGTGCTTTTTACAGATGAGAGCAGGTTCACCCTGAGCACGTGACAGAAGTGAAAGGGTCTGGAGAAGCCATGGGGAACATTATGCTGCCTGTAACATCGTTCAGCATGAGCAGTTTGGTGGTGGGTTAATGATTGTCTGGGGAGGCATATCCATGGAGGGTCACACAGACCGCTACAGGCTTGACAAAGGCACCTTGGCTGCCATTAGGTATCAGGATGAAATCCTTGGACCCATTGTCAGACCCTACGCTGGTGCAGTAGGTCCTGGTTTCCTTCTAATGCACAACAATGCCCGGCCTCATGTGGCAAGAGTATGCAGGCAGTACCTGGAGGATGAAGGAATTGAAACAATTGAATGGCCTTCACAATCCCCTGACTTAAACCCAATAGAACATCTGTGGGACATTATGTTTCGGTCCATTAGGCGCCGCCAGGTTGCTCCTCAGACTGTACAACAGCTCAGGGATGCCCTCATACAGATCTGGGAGGAAATGCCACAAGACACCATCCGTCGTCTCATTAGGAGCATGCCCCGATGTTGTCAAGTATGCATACAAGCTCGTGGGGGCCACACAAGATACTGAAAAGCATTTTGAGTAGCAGAAATTAAGTTTTTGAAAAAATGGACTAGCCTGCCACATCTTCATTTCACTCTGATTTTAGGGTGTCTACACAATTGAGCCCTCTGTAGGCAGAAAACTTTTATTTCCATTAAAAGACTTGGCATCCTTTTGTTCCTAAGACATTACCCTGTCGTTATTTGTATAGATATCCAACTTCATATTGAGATCTGATGTATCTAATGTGTTCCTTTAAAGTGTTCCTTTAATTTTTGTGAGCAGTGTATATATGTATGTATGTATGTATGTATGTATGTATGTGTGTATATGTAGATATGTATATATATATTGTGGTCCCCAGCCGGGACGCCCAGGAGGACCAGAGGAGGGCTTGTGCCTCCTCCAGACCGCGAGGGGGCGTCCGTCCTGGTTATGTTGGGGGCCTCGGGTACAGGGCTTGGAAGCCCAGCCCTGTAGGGACCTGTGGCCACCGCCAGACGGCGCCCCGATGCCGGAGTATCCTGTGTGGGACCCGGTCGGGGCTGGAGCCCGGCCAGGACGCCCAGGAGGACCGGAGGAGGGCTTGTGCCTCCTCCAGACCGCAAGAGGGCGATCGCCTTGGTTGTATTGGGGGCCATAGGTAGAGGGCTTGGAAGCCCAACCCTGTAGGGGCCTTGGCCACCGCCAGGTGGCGCCCAGGTGCCTGAGGAACCCTGGAGCCCAGCACTTTCGCCACACCAGGAAGTGCTGGGGGGAAGAGAACAGGGGACACCCAGACGGCTTCCGGGTGCGCAGCCGGCACTTCCGCCACACTGGGGTGTGGCCATGACTGATTGCCGGGAAGCAGCTGGAGCCCATCCGGGTTCCCATATATACCGCCTCCCTCCAGTCAGCAGTGGATGTCGGGCGGAAGAGGACAGAACTGGAGAGAGGACGGGAGGCGGCCAAGAGAAAGGCACGAAAGAGTGAGGCCTGGACATTGGGGGAATCGGTGCTGGAGGCACTGGGGTGTGTGAGTGCACAAAGGATTTGTAAATATATTGTAAATAAATAGTGTGTTGTGGAACTATGTTTTCCGTCTGCCTGTGTCCGGTTTCCAGTCCACAATATATATATATATATATATATATATATATATATATATATTGTAAAAGATGCAATAGGAGACAGCATAAAGGTTTGGGGTTTGCCGGCCCCGTATATTGCACACAATCAAGAACGAAAAATATGGTCAAAATTATAAACAAAACAGTTCATAAACTGGAGTCGGCGGCCATTTTATTAGGGAGGATCCGGAAGTGGAGGAATGCTGGGAAGGACCGTGAGGGAGGATGGGATTGATGACGTCAGGGCAAGATGGCAGAGGAAGGGCGGAAGTACCGCACTGCGGTCAAAACCCGGCTTATGGTGGAGAGAGGTCCTTTTTCCTAAGAGGAAGCAGAGGGAGTACCCCACCATTCCCTGCCGGCGAAAGTGTTCCCAGGTGAGTTCGAATCCATCTGCAGTCTCCTACTCGCGCGTGCGTGACTATATATATATATATATATATATATATATATATATATATATATATATATAGTGGTACCTCGGTATACGTCACCTTTGGAATAAGTCCAACATGGCATACGTCCTGTTTGGACACAAAAAATTTTGCTTGGTATACGACCTTTGTTTGGAATACGACTCGCGTGCTAACCTTATTTACCTCTCTCGAGACAAAGCCACGACTGCCCACGAGCGTTAGTGCGCCAGTTGCTAGCATTCAGTGAATAACCCGCGCTATAACTCTCTGTGAACTTTCACGTGTGTGATATAGCGGGTCCACAGCTCCTGTCAAAGTCCAACTTTAAAATAAATAATCACCGCGCTCGCAGCTTGGTGAGTGGGCGTGGTGGTTATGTGGCTGAAGGTTGTCAGGGCGATTAGCGATGTGGGCGTTTCTCACCAAAGTGCACTTGTGAGGGACTGTCCGCATTCATGATTAGTTCCTGGGGCTGCTTAGCTTGATAAACAGACGCGCAAGTCAGCTAGAAGGGGAGTAAAAAGAAAAAAAAGACGGGAGGTTGAGTGAGTGAGAGAGAGAGGGCTGCTTATCTTGATAAACAGAAGCGTGAGTTGGCTTGAAGGGGAGTAAAAAGAAAGAACAGACGTGAGAGAGAGAGAGAGAGCGAGCGAGAGCGCGCATGGATGAAGTGGCTGAAGCAGGCAGACCGAAGGTCAGCTGCAAGTAGGGCGACTCCCCAGTTGGGAAGCAGACACCGGGCTTCTTGTTTTTTTTTTTTAAAGAATGCTTCCTGCTTTTAACTTTGTTGTTTTTAAGAAGACTTTTTTTCTATTGTTTTTAACCTCCACGTTTCACTTCTGATTTTATGGATTATTTATTGGAACTTTGGAGACTGCACTTTAATTTGAACACCTTGTTTTGTTAATTGTTTTAATAAAAGCACTTTGCACTTTTCACCATCCTCTTGCTTTGTTGTTACGATGAGGTTAGCAGCGAGGCACATTACCGACGGTGTAGGATTCAAGGGCTCCCCGGCAGCAGATGGGAGCATACAGCAAACCTGCATCGTCACAACGTGATTTTGTGTTTTTTTCATGTAAATTTGAATTGATTGTTGAAAAGTATGAAGGTGGCATTGTGGTGTTATGGTTCCACAGCTCGTGGAGAAAAGGCCATTGATTTTAAACAAATAATCACCGCACCCGAGGCGGCTTGGTGAGGGGGGCGTTGTTGTAGCGAGCCGCGGGGCAGTCGTCGATGTGGGCGTTTCTCACCGTGTGCACAGGTGAGGAACTGCCCACATTCGTGATTGCTCCCGTGGCTAATGCTGCAGCTGTGATGGCCCCTCACATTTTAAAAAGAAGCGCGAGTCGGTTTTAAAGGGGGAAAAAGAAAGAAATGTTCGGAGAGAGAATCGATCGGAGAGAAAGGAAAGGAGAGGACGGAGGTTATCGGGAGCAGTAGAGGAAGCAGGTCGGTGAGAGAGAGAGCCGCGAAGAGCGAGCGGACGGGCGAGCGAATGAGCGCTCGTGGGCAGCTGCGTAGAAGCTGGGTGTTAGGCCGACACCCACGTGTTTGTGTTGAGGTTGCTCCCGCTGAGTGAGCAGGTAGCGGGAGTTCCTAGAGGAAGCTGACGAGCCGCAGAAGGCCGTGGAAAGGCAGCGGAAGTCGGGAGGCTTGGTGGTGGAGTCCCCAATATGAGCGACCTGGCTATTGGGGTAATCAAGTCTCGGGACTGGGATGAGTGCCATACCGGAGCCAGGGATCGGGAGGTCTCCAGTCTTATGGGTGTGTTGTAGGAGGGCAGCTGCAGAGAGCGTCTTGCCTGCTGCTTGGCCCAAACGGGATTAGCAGGTGAGACGCTAACAGAAGAGCACCAGATTTGTTTGATGGTTTTAAAGACTGCTTCCTAAAAGAAGATTTTAACCTCTCGTTTTTAAGGATGTGTTTTTTTTCTATTTATTGATTTTTAACCTCCACGCGTTCTTTTTATGGATTATTTATTTAATGAATTTGGAAGAACTGCACTATTTATGGAACACTGTTTTTGTTTTGTTGATTTTGAATAAAAGCACTGTTTTCACTTTTAACCACCCCCTTGCTAAGATGCTCAATTATTGCCTTCACTGACTAGCTCACTCGGCAACATTATCGACGGTGTTGGGTTCATGTGCTTCCAACAGCAAAGGGAGTGTGGAGCCAGAACCCACATCGTCACAGGCATGCGTATCCGGGACATGGCTGTTGCATACCGTTTGCCAAGAACGACGGTATCTACGATTGTGAAAAACAAAGATGTTATTAAAAAGTAAAGTGAGGTAAAATTTTCATTTATTTCATCTAATTGCTTTTGTATTTATATATTTTAGTATTAAGCAGTGTTTAAATTATTTTATACAACCCCATCAATGATATGCCAATAGCAATAGGATTTTTTTTTTCATGGCAACGGATTAATTATTTTCCCATTATTTCTTACGGGAAAAATTTGTTTGGGATACATCCTGTTTGGTATAAGTCAAAGGGTCTGGAACGGATTAAGGACGTATACCGAGGTTCCACTGTATATGTATATATGTGGATGTATGTGTATATATGTATATATGTATGTGTATATGTATATATGTATGGATATGTGTATATATATATATATATATATATATGTTTATATGTGTGTGTGTATATATATATATATATATATATATGTATATATGACAGCAACACTCATCACTCACAACAGTGACAAAACAATTACATTGACAATCATGTTACGTTATTTTCAAAATGTTTCCTTTTCTTTTTCATTACTTCTTTAATGCACTACTTCTCCGCTGCAAAGCGCGGGTATTTTGCTAGTGTATGTATGTGTGTATATATATATATATATATATATATATATATATATATATATATATATATATATATATATATATATATATATACACAGACATATACAAGTATATACACATACATACATACACACATCTATACTAATAAAAGGCAAAGCCCTCACTGACTGACCGACTGACTCACTCATCACTAATTCTCCAACTTCCCGTGTAGGTAGAAGGCTGAAATTTGGCAGGCTCATTCCTTACAGCTTACTTACAAAAGTTAAGCAGGTTTCATTTTGAAATTCTACGCCTAACGATCATAACGGTCGACAACGTCCGCCATGTTGAACTTTATTATTTAGGGCCCCATCTTCACGATATTTGGTAGTCAGCTTCCCTGTGCTAACTGAAACCAATGTACGTACTTATTTTGGTGGTATGATGCCACTGTTGGCCGCCATATTGAACTTTTCAACGGTCTTTGTTACTTATGGGCCCATTTTCAAGAAATTTGGTACGCGGGTTCCCAACGCTAACTGAATCCTACTTACGTACATATATACGTCCATAGCCTGCAGCTCGGTCACCATGTAAGATGGCGTTGGGTCCCCCATCCCAACGCCTCCCACGTTGTTGGCTGCCTGCCTATATAAGGCCGTTCGTCGCTCTGGTCTCTACATTCCCTTCCTTGTTTCGCCACGGGATTCACGTCTCCCTGCTGATAACTACAGCCTTTTTATTTAATCCACGGCTTCTCCGCTGTTTTATTGTTCATTTATTACGATTAAAGTTATTGTGTAGGTATTTTAGATTTACTTTACATTGTTCAGGTACCCATTCCCTTTATCATTCCAACCGTACCCCCATTAACATGTCTATCAAGGTGATCACCATTGATCAAAGAACTGTCACTTACCAAGTGGTTTCCATTACCGGAGATGGCACCTACCTTTTCCATTCTCTTTGTTACATACTGCACGGCCAGGCTCACTGTTGATATCCGGGGGAACATTGTGTCTTATGTATTGAATGACTGGGACAGGTTCAAGGTGTGGACTGATGACGGTACAAGAGATAATTATACTACACAGGAGCACTATAAGAGTGAAATGCTTAAGCCCTTCACCTATGGTTCTGCATGCGAGTTGATGGCTTCCGCTGAATTGTTCGGTTGTCGCTTTCAAGTGTACCAAAATGGCCAAATATTTTACACCTTTCGACAACCGCCAATGCCTCTTAAACATCTTAGGTTCACAGGTGACGATTTGAGTAATGGACACTTTGAGGTTTATGGATGTTTAAACTCTCAAAAGCTGGATGTGAAGTTATCGATGAAACCGGTTGTACGCTTACAACGCTTGACAGTTGCCGAATGTCACTTCAACCCAAGTCCTGCAAATACTGTCGTAATTGAAGCAAACGATGAAACTTAAACCGATTATGACAGCAGCAATCCAAGCTGTGAGATTTGAAACAAGTTTACTGTTCACATGGCCAACTGTACGTTGCATGTTCAAGAGTAAGCTCAGCGCACAGCTTGGTCATATTACAACCAGAGAGCCGAACTCACAATGTGGTATACAAAGAGATCCTTAAATAATTATTGGCATATTTTCCCTCAGTTTAAAAAGGTTTAATTTTTATTATTAATAAAAATTTTAAGGCAGTACTTTGCCACTGCGAAGTGTGGGTATTTTGCTATATGTTTATATGTGTGTGTGTGTGCGTGTATATATATATATATCTATATATATATATATCTATATATATCTATATATATATCTATATATATATATATATCTATACTAATAAAAGGCAAAGCCCTCACTCACTCACTCACTGACTCATCACTAATTCTCCAACTTCCCGTGTGGGTGGAAGGCTGAAATTTGGCAGGTTCATTCCTTACAGCTTCCTTACAAAAGTTGGGCAGGTTTTATATCGAAATTCTACGCGTAATGGTCATAACTGGAAGCAGTTTTTCCATTTACTGTAATGGAGATGAGCTTCAACGCCGTGGGGCGGAGTTTCGTGTGACATCATCACGCCTCCCACGTAATCACGCAGTACATAGAAAACCAGGAAGACCTCAAAAAGCGCTGAAGAAAACATGCATTATATAATTGAGAAGGCAGCTAAACAATAAGAAGCGAAGCGAAAGTGACATATACAACCATATTCATGAGTTCTGCTACTGAAACAAAGCACATGTAAACCTACACTTTAAATTAAGTTCATAGACAGGCTACGCTGGCGCTTGTAATTTAGTGCCTGCCCATATAAGGTCCGTCCGTCAGCGCAATCCAATAGCAAACTGCCACGGGTAAATATTCACGGGTGAAGGACTGTGCTTATGGAGAGGAAGATGAGATGGTCAGGGTGGTGTTTGACACAAACTCAGCTAAACTGCGAGAGAAAGTTTTAAGTGCCAGGACTAAGGTAACATTAAATACAGCCATGGACATAGCACGAGATGGCACCAGCACAGCTGGGAACCTTCGATGCATGTACACCGAGTGGCTCACGGAACTGACGCAGTGCACAGATAAAAGCAACAGTTCCAAAGAGCGCTGAACAAAACCAATTACACAATTGAAAAGGCAGCAAAAATATGAAGCGCCATACATACAAGCATATTCATAAATCCAACTACTGCGGAAACAAAGCACACGTTGGAAAAGTCAATGTCCCGCTAAAGGAAGACAGTGTAAAAACCCGTGCATGCAGTGTGTCAGGTCTCAGATAAAGAAGAAGACGAGCTGTTTATTGATGCAGTAAGAAACGAATCGATGAATGAAACCTGTCATCTTTACAACGATTGACAAACACGGAATGTAACTTGAACACAACACATCCTACAAATACGAACCTGATTGAAAGAAATAATGATAATCAAATCCTTGATGACAGCAACACTCAGTAACACTCACAAAACAAATACTGTATATTGACAGTCATGTTACGCTATTTTTAAAATGTTCCCTTTTCTTTTCTAGCTTTTTAACACACTACTCTCGCTATGATACGCTGGTATATATATATATATATATATATATCCCGATCTACATACTCAATAATGGATACTTTATTCGCCATCAATGATTGTTTTGGTAAAGCCATACTCAGTGTATTCATTAGATGAACGGTAAAAAGTAAGAGGAGGGAGGATGACTTATTGAGGCATGCAGGCTGTAGTGCGCCAACTCTATCTGAATTGCGCGATCACATTTGAAAAATATATCTTTTCAAGTTCTATTTAGTCCATATGTGTCAAACTCAAGGGTCGGGCCACATCCGCCCGGCGTAATTATATCCGCCCGCGAGATCATTTTATATACTGTATTATTGTTATTAAAGCCCGGTATATGAAGCGCTGGTAACACAATAAACTACAGATCCCATAATGCAGCGCTTCAGCTGCCTTGCCTAACACTTACCGCTAATCAAGTCTACCTTATGATGCTGCAAGTTATTGCGGCTAGCTCACACGATGCTGAAGAGAAAAGTTGATTCTGAAAATAGAGCCTTTAAAACCGATGGGAGGCTGAGTATATGTTTACTGAACCCGTGTGTCTCATTTGTGGAGCTAATGTGGCTGTAATTACAGAATTTAATCTAAGACGGCACTATGAGACAAAACATCAGGGTAACCTGAAAGACCTGAATGCAATGCAGAAGATACAGAAAGCAGAAGAATTAAATAAGAATCTGACACTTCAGCGGACGTTTTACCGTGCACAATCACAAAGTGATTTCAAGTGAAGCTGCTTTTATGGGAGACACAACCACTTGCCCCACTTTCCCTGTTGCCAAGTAATGTTAAACCAAGTCGCCACTACGGTGTTCCCAACACGCACTTTGCTGATAAACTGAGCGCACTGAGTTTGCACGGCGCTTTGGTGACTTTGAAGAACAAAAAAAGTCCGTCTACATGCGGCTCGAACCTTGTGCATGTTTGGTAGCACATATCTGTGTGAGAAGCTCTTCTCAGTGATAAAGACTAACAAAACAGCACACAGGAGTCGCCTCACTGATGAGCACCTGCAATCCATCCTGAGAATCTCCACAACACAGAACCTCACACCAAACAGAAACGAACCTGTTGCCAAAAAGATGCCAGGCGTCCAGCTCTAAAATGACATATGAGCAAAGACAACTGAATGATTTGATTTGTTATTGCTGAAAGGAACACATTTTATTTATATTTCCAGGTTTTGTTATGCAGCATGTTCATATTTGAATTTGTATAATTTTGACAGGATATATTTTTATGGAGAGCAAAATCTTTTGGGATATTTAAAATCTAAGTTTATTTTTTATATAAAATTACATAAGAGTAAAGAAATTTGAATGTTTGTTCTTTTAATGTTTACTTTATTTCTAACTTGTATAATTTAGACAGGATATATTTTTATGGAGAGCAAAATATTATAAGTTGTTTAAGGTTTGAGTTGATTTATTCAGGAATAATATTCCTGTCTGGTTTTACCATTCCTACCAAAGATATTTCTGTCGACTAAATAAAAATTCCTTCTATTTAAAATTTAAATAGAACTTGAACAAATACGATAGTTCATAATATCCACGCAGACTTGCACGTAAGAGCGGTGTCATCCGTTTTAACAAACAGCGTATTGCACTGATACGAAATAGCTGTGTGTGTATATATGTAGATATGTATGTATATGTATATATA